>NW_024503346.1:591059-591315 GCF_017590055.1 Onychostruthus taczanowskii | reverse complement strand
CATGCGGTGGCCCCGCGGCCCCCGCGGCGCCTGGCGGCTGCTGCCCCGGCGCTCGCTGCTGGCCGCGCTCTTCCTCTTCTCGCTCTCCTCCTCCTTCCTCTACTTCGTCTATGTGGCGCCGGGCATCGGTAAGCGGCGGGCCGGGGCCCGGGGCGGGGGCGCACGGGAAGGGGCACGGGCGCACCGGCTGCCGCTGGAAACGCTGAGTAATCCGCGCCCGGTCGGCCCGGGGGCCGCGGCATCCCCGGCGAGGGGC